>NC_092800.1:12156642-12195947 GCF_918797505.1 Bemisia tabaci
TTGGATTGGACTACCGTCTAGCCGTGGATCTTGGATGCCTGCGAGACTAATTAGACATTCACCCTCTTGCCGGGTAAATAGCGGTGCTAAACAGACGTCGCGAGTAACCACCATCCGTTGTCGAACCGGGGGATAAAAATTGGAAAGGAGACAGAGGTCTTGTCTTGCGGACGGAACACGGTCCCTTGACAAGGAGCCAAAATTCGCAACTCTCGCCGATACAAGGAACGCGGAACGGTCTGATACCGTGTGCCACATTGTGCAAAGTCGAATTTCTCGCTTGAAGTGCAAGAATTTTTGCGTCGAACCAAAAGAAAAGCAATTGAAAAATCTTTTTTTTTTTTTTTTGTTTTTTTGTTTTTTTTAATAGGGTTTTTAGGGCTATAAACATACTTATTTGGATGAAGAAGTAAGATAAAAATATTTCGGTCAGATTTTTTGGAGTTCAAATACGTACACACAAGGCGTTTTTCAGCAAAGACTCAATTTTGAAATTTTTCAGAAATAATTTTTTCTCTCTTTTTTTGGGTTGTTCTCAATAGGACATTAATATGAGAACTTGGAAAAAATAGCTCAACGATATAGCGTCAAATGTGTGAAATCGACGATTGCTTCCATCGGATCGATTTTCCGGAAATTTTTTTCCCTTCATTAAATTTCTTTAATTCATTAACAAACCTTCTGAAAAACACCCAAAATTATGTTTAAATTAAAAATAGGAAAAACCCTATATAACATTAATTTAAAAAAAAACGAACTTTATGGAATAATATCGCATTAAGGTAATTTATTTATTAGTTTATTCTAAATTTTTTTGACTGATGATTTAAACGATCTTGCTAAGGACGGAAAGTGCCGATTTATCGACATTTTAAGTACTATGCATCTGAGTTAGTTATAAACTGTAACATTTTTTTCATGAACTGAGAGGGATGCGACTTAAGCTGGGTGTCTCTTCGAAATTGAATGTTTTTGGTGAATTTGGCAACTTTGTCAGTTTCTGGCTAGGACTGCAGTATCTTCCTCACCGTCTTCCAAGGATTAATCCATCCCTTTCATCTCACTGACAAGAAACTAGAGACAAGAGACGACTCAATCGGAGCCAGATCAAGTGATCTTTTTCGTGTTCGGGAATCATCGGACGAGGCTTTTGCGGATCTTGCTATACGGTGTAGCAAAATCCAGCAGGTTCGCAACACTGGCTTTCCTCTATTTCAACCTGTGTTGAATAATCGATTCTTGTCGGAGCACCTCGAGCACCTGGCCTCTCCGAAAATCGATACATTCCCTTAGGTTTAAACGGAGTAAAAACCATGTTGCAAATTTCCTGGATCCGTCAGTGCCCGCTAGAGATAGATTGCTTAAAAAGAGACGTTGGTAGCTTGGCACAATTAAGTAAAGTAGAAATTTTCGTTTTTTTTAAAAAAAAATATTAGCTTTCGAGTTCATGACGGAAAATTATACTATTCCATAAATGTTTGTGCGCCGCTAACTGAGAGAAATAATTTTTCTGCGCTCCACATAATGATTGCATTTTACTTAATGACTTTTTTTACCTACCTCCAAACGAATTTTTTTTGGAAATGGTAAAACACAAGTATGGAATTATTTTTGGTCTAAGTTTTAACGAGATGACCAGTTACATTTCATCAAGGTGGTAAAAGAAGACGCGAAGAAGAACATACTAAAAATTTGTGCCAGAAAGTAATTTTAAAAGAAATGCGTAATAGTTTTGGTGATTTTCAATCAATATTTTCAACACTACAAAATACTAAGACAAGAAGGCTTGTCTTTCATCCACCCTTATCGGGCTCGTGTCATTTTCCGCGTTTTCGGTATCGTCTGTGTCAGAATAAACACATGAAAAAACCATTCTGACAGTGTATTTTTCTTGACAGAGGGAGCCTATCGGTGAGTAGACCCTCTTTGCAACTTGTTCTAATAACCGCTGATTTCATACTATGATAATTTTTACAAGAGCTGCAATAGTCCGAACGACCCTCTTTAAGAATTAACAGTGATGAACCGAACACAAACAGATTGGCCTGGATGGATTACCTCGCCGCGGAAGATTGAAACAGTGATAACAGTAGCAAGACCTACCCTGCAAAATCGCGCAAATCAAATAGAAACTGCATGTACATTCGCTGTTCTTGCTTAGGAGAGGCAGAGCCCCTCCTGAGAGGGGTAGGCGGGGGTGCGCACCACGCGTTTCGGCCCGAGGGTTGTCAGTCAGTCTGTCGTTGCCACATCGAACAAATAATTACAAAATTTTCATTCAAATATTTATTGCTTATGGGGACTCGCAGTTTCGGGCTAAGAGGCATCGGGCCGGACCCCAAAGGCGCACTTATCAATTACCCTTAATTTAGTTCGGGCCGTCTTTTCAAAAAGAGAGGGCCGACAGCTTTTAAATTTCTGCTTCGTTTAATCTCGGCTATCAATTTTGATTCCGTGTCATCCCTAATTCGGCCTTTTTGGTCCTCAAGCGTGAGTCATCTAATGTGAGGATGCAGCGGGCTGATTGTTAATTGTTAGATAAAGCGATAGACAAAGAAGACATGAAGGGGTCCTATTGGTGAAGGCAGTTGGTTGCAATAGACAATAGAAGATCGGTAAAAGACTAACGAACGGCAACTCACGAGAGACCCTTTAGTTAGGCCATCATTTTCTCCCTTTGTCTATAGGAACCACTCGTTTCAACCAATAGCATCGCTCCATTCTCATATGCTTTATTTGTCTATCGCTTAGTCTATCAATTTCAACAATCAGCCCACTGGTGAGTCGCCAACTAGCACAGGAATGCAGCTTCAGTTCCTTTCAATTAGAATCACTATTTTTCACTTACACTGGAGAAAAAACCACATTGGATCTAGAGTCCAGACTCTTGAAAACATTGACAAGAAAAAATACTCTTGATTCAATCGGATTTTTGCTTGAATCAAAACGAAATCCGCTTAAATTAAGAGGCTTGGTTCTTGATTTAAGCTAGATTCTGATTGAATCAAGAGTACTTTTTCTTATCAATGTTTTTAAGAGTCTGGACTTTAGATCCAATGTGTTTTTTTTTCCAGTGCACCTAGTAAAGCACCGATCTACGTATGAAACTAATTGCACATACGTTACTAGTGAAATGAGCCAGAAATATTGGTTCCCAATTACCCAGTGTAACCCATTCACCCTTTTCGAGGGTCTACTAGGCTACCTTGCTATGGAAGAATGCCATATGATCATTCGAAAGTTGACACATTTTCCTGGCTAGAACATGTATTTTTGAGGAAAGTTATGCACATTTTTCCTTGACATTTTTAGATATTTTAGATTAAATTACAAAATTTTTTTTTGAAAATTGCAAGGAAAAATATTCACAAGTTTTCTCTCAATTCGTTTTTTATCAAAGGAAATATGACAGCTTCTAAAGGATCACACGGCGTTCTTCCTCAGCACGGCAGTAGTATTGAGTGACCATGCGAACGCAACTTTCGGTGGGGACACCAGCATCCTGGGGAGCGGCAGCCCCCTCCGGAATCCCCCCAGCTTCGCCCATGGAAGCCATGGTAACGTCATAAAACGACGCGCAAAATGACCGGCAAATCTTAACTAGCCACCACCACCGCCAGTTTCTTTCCGCACACAGTCTATCACCATGAAAACACGATTCTGTGACACGCGGAACCAATCCATCGGCCAATAACGAGAGTCGTTTCCATGTCGCCCCGCCGCTACGTCGCTCCACCGACATAAAAACCTAACTCGATTCCGACTTGAGCCCTGGAAAGGACGGTGTTATATGGAGTACGCGGCTCATCCCGAAGTGTGTTTAGGAGTTTCGGGTGCGAGAGGGCGCTACGACCGCGGGTAATCCTCGGTTGTAAAATTCTACGAGGTCGTGGTCCAAGCCGGGTCACACTCGTTAGACTTTGGTTTGATTAACCGAATCGTAATTCGCCACTAACGACGTTGTTAGGCGCGCTTTTAAATTGTCACGCTTTTCGCCGTGCACCCCCCACCCTGTGGCCGCGGGGTAGCGGGTGGTCGATGGTCGGAGCGGAAATCAGAACTGATTGGCCATATCCGGCGTTGTCGCCTCTTGCGAATGATATTTGGACGCATTTCTGTCAAACGGAACTATGTGCATTATGACATGAGCCTTGGAATGCATGTATTCTTATGGGTCTTAGGGCTCATGTCATAATGCACACAGTTCCGTTTGATAGAAATACGTTCATTTGTACGTATTTATGCTAAAAGGAACTATGTGCATAGGGTTTGCGTGAAACATAGTTCCTTTTGGCATAAATACGTCCGTTTTGCGTTTAGACTGAATGGGGCAGTATGGAGCACTGGCTGTATAGGGTGATTCAAAAGTCCCGTGCCGCCCCTGGGGTTCTTGCCTTTTTCAGAGTTATACCCTTGAAATTTTGGGACTCCCAAATTCGTTTTCTTCGACCTACGAGCGCGCAAAAAATTCCAAATTTCGAATTTTTTGGGGAGGTTTAGGTACTGTACCAAATTTTTTCAATGCGTTTTTTTTAATACTTGTTTTGTAAAACTCTGATTTTCGGTGATCCAAATATTTTGACAGAAATTTCCCCTTTCTCAGGATCTATTGGGTCTTTTTTTGAACATAATTTTTGGTTTGGTATTTTCTTTAAACACACGGACTCTTTACAAAAAAATACCGAAATTTTTATGGTTTTTCATAGTCAAAATTTTTAGGAAAATGGAGAATTTGCATGCAAATTTTCTACTGCTTCATCTGAAAGTGCTTAAAGAGCTGATTTGACAGTATTTTTCATAATTTTTTTTCTGATACGGGAAATAGTATAAAAATAGATTTAAAAGTGAGAAAATGCACCGCCTAGTGACGTCATCTGACGGCATTTCCCATTTAAACACACGTATTTGAGCAGATTAGATCATTTTGTCATATCTTCTCCAATAGTTGTTAAATTCATGAACCAAGGGTATCCTTGTGTTCAGTTCAGTCAGTAGGAAAACACGAAATTCATCAAATTTCAGACACCTGCAAATTTTCTATTCATACTAAAATTTAAAAGAGGCATAATTTTTAATTTTTTTCAAATTTTGAAAAAAACTTTGTATTTAATTAATCTAGCGACCCTATGGAAAAGCATCTACCAAAAAAAGTTTTTTTGAACACATACTCAATAGATCCTGAGAAAAGGGACATCAAAGTTGACTGCGTTACTATGGGCCACCATAGGTCTCCCTACCCCCTTAAACAACCTGGAAGAGATTTATCGATCCAAGAATCGATAGACGATCTACAGAGTCAACAATTCAACCTCAGATTTGACCCCGGGACGACGCGACACAGCGTAGAGCACCTAAATGTCCGTCAAGCAGTCGTCATAAAATCGGACTTGCGTCAAATTTCTCGGGTATCCACACGGCGCGACGCACACTGGCCCGAATCAATAGGAGAGGTCGAACAAAATCTAAAAATTTTGAAAACTTATATTTCTGGAAATTCGAAACAAACAAGTTTGAGTGCGGCTTCATTGGTTTTTTCGTGACATTTCTTTTCAGAAACACCCCTTGAAATTGAATTTGCGACAAAATTAACAGCAAAATTTAAAATTTCAGCAAGAAATGTCATAAGTCCAACCTCTTCTATTATCTCGTTCCACTGTGCGACGCGACGACCGGACAAATTATCAAAGGAGTCTGGAGGTGAGAAGATGAGTCGAATTAATTTATCCAGTCTCATCCAGCCCGTGTTTGTTTTTATGAAGAAGAGTGTCATAACCGGATACGAACTAACGATTTGAATCAAAAGGAACTGTCGTCATTGTGATCTGAGCTCCGTGACCCATAAAAATGCATGTTCGACAGGGGTCATGTCACATTTGAGACGGTTTCTTCTGATTTGGATACGTGTTTCCGAGCTGCATCGTCAACCGCCGCTGTGGCGGGACTTGCGATCGCTCAAAAACACTCGACATTCTAATTTCTCTCTCTTAGTTTTTACGGCCCCCAAAAATTACCAAGAACAAGGTGTGCTCCGAGTTAGACTCGAGGCCAAAAACGTCATTTTGAAAATTCAATGTTGCCAAGTTTGTGGCTCAACACTGAAAACAAATTCTCGGCATTTTTACCACGGTCCGTTGGTACCTTTACCATCTCACTTTTTTTTACCAATTATTGATAATTTTACCAAGACAGACTGGTAAGCTTACCTAAACATCGGTATTTTTACTGTTTTTTCCAGGTAAGAATACCACTTTTATTGGTAATCAATCCCGGTAACTTTGCCATTTTACCTCGGTAATTCTACCACAGTCGATAAAAAATATTGGCGTTTTTACCAAGGTCCAGTAAAATTATCGAGAAAGTTCAATAATTTTTACCGAGATTTCTCGGTAAAACCAATTCCAAAAATGGTAATTTTACTAAGAAAAAATCGTGATCAAATAGAACCCGGAATTCTTGGTAATTTTACCCATTTCTTAGCAAATACACCGAGATTTTTTTTCAGTGATATGCTTCGTTTTACTCGTAGGCAGAAATTTAGGGTTCATGTTGGCATCGAAACCCAAAAATTTTACTCACTTGCACGTTTCTTACTCACTGAAAATTTGGACTTTGATGGTAGATAAAATATACGAAACCTATCCTCCTTCTTTGCAATTTGAGTTCATTTCACCTCGATAGAAATTCTTGGTTGAATATCTGCGATTTTTCTTCTTTCTTCTTCTTTTTACGAAAAGGGTCATTGGACCGGAGAATTTTCTTTTTTTTTTAATTTTTTTTTGTTGAAAATGATAGCTGTGGTTTCGACATGGTACTGTTTAAAAAAGCTGTTCAAATGGGGAGAATACGCAAGATCAACTAATGGCTGGATGTTGCTCCTATCTCATAAGTAACTTATAAAATAATAGTTAATTTAGTTTCGGAATACTTAGTAGATATATTATGAAAACAAATACAAATTACTGGAGATATAATGCGATTTTCAAGAAATTTGTATCCAATGAACCTAGAAGTGGTTAATTTGAATAATTTTCGTAGAAAAAGTAATTCAATTTACGAGAGAGCAGGTTTTGGAATCCATGCGTTAACAGGGAGGTTAAATTCCTTCATAAAATTTTCAATACGAATTAACTTTCGACAGGACGACGCTTCAATCAAACCAAGCATGTCAAAACAACATTAAAACCTTTCCTCCTGTCTTGGATTTCTGAAATTAGGGATGCATTTTTGCATGGTGAACCATTTGCGTACATATTTAAACTTAATTTAAAAAAAAGCAAAAAAAAAACAAAAAAAACAAAAAAAACTGGTGATTAGATAGAAAACCTCTACTATTTAGTAAAACGTGGTAAAATCCTCTGTACGGGCAAACAGGCAGGCGAAGACAGAAGGCAATATCAGCGCCAAGCTGCGGTCGACCCAATCGAGGCTGGCATGCGAGGCTCTTCCCATCGAAGCGCCTGCAATATTAAAAGACGCAACGTTTCACACACAATCTCCGTCTACTTTCCTTCAGCGCAGCGCAGCAACGCAGCTACGGTGCTGGTGCAAATATTTTTGAGTTTGCCAAAAATTTTGAAAATGTCCACGACCCATACTAATAAAACGCTTGCTCTAGACAAGTAGCTCTGTGTCTAAATACTGTGGGGAAGCTGAAACTCACAGGTACTTTAAAACGTGCGTCTATGGTTGGCTGCCACCTTTTTCGTTTGGAGGCTTTCCAGTGTTGTCGAGTTTAGACTTTGTCCGGAGGTGGCTACCGCCACCCATGATGCATCCACCACAGATTGATCGAGTGACTTATTCGATATTCGAAATTCGATGTATCGAGGATTTAAACAGAAAGATTGAGTTAGTAACCATATCATCGGAGTGAATCTAGATATTTACATTCGCATAAAGGATATAGGCACGAATTGGCCGAATGAAAGCTGGCATCAATGAAGAATCCGCCATTCTATGATACGCGGCCTGGCGAAATCAGCCCCTAAATAATAACAATTTTTTAGATCCTTCCACGTATCACGCATAAATTCAAAAACCGAATTTACGCGTCACAGGTGCTTGCACAGACGCGCATCATAATATCGCGATAACAACAGTGAAAAACAATCAAAGCATCCTAATGATTGAGGATGAATTTTGATGCTGCAATCATCTCTCGGCTCGACAAGGGCACGATCGCTGCCGATCTAGGGAAAACGACTCATGAATACTTGAACTTCGCAAAATTTCTGCGGACAGATTATTCATTTTCGAAAAAAGTCATGAACATTTTCCTTTGAAATTTTCAAACATTTTAGATGTAACTCTTCGAATAAAATTTCGTGATGAAATATCAAACAAAAGAGTGCATAAATTCGCGAGATAATGCGGCTTGTATCGGAGAAAATGTAACAAATGCCAACAGCTCATACGGCGTTTTACTTTAGCACGACGGATTGGCATTCCAGTTTGACCATAAATCGATCTGGCGAGACGGCGCGGTTATCGAATTCCGATGCCGCTAAATTAAAAGCGGCGAATGTAAGACAAAAATGTAACCTGCCTCGCGAAAGAAATTCAACGTAACGAGTTCTACAGAACTGAATTTCGGCCTTGATTAATAAAATAATGCGGCATTCGAAATGCGAGGAAGACGATTGACTTGCATTAGCGGCATCGAAGAGATTCGTAGGAAGAATATTGTACCAATATTTCCGGTCGGATTTCAGTCCAGGCAGCATCATCAAATGGACTTATTTCTGCCAAACGGACCTATGTGCATGAAGACGTGAGCCTTGTTATGCATGTATTCTTATGGATCTCAGGGCTCATGTCCTAATGCACCTGGTTCCGTTTGGCAGAAATACGCCCAAATACCGATGCAGCTGAAATCCACGCAAAAAAAAGCACAGCACTTCTCCAACACCGCGCTTGTTGCAATGGACCTTTGGGCACAGTGGCGTGGCGTGAATGATTGACTATCGATAATATTCCATTTGAAGCTATGGTAAAGAATCGATTATTAAGGTGTTCGTTGCGAACACCCTGTATATCGAAATTTTTCCATTTAAATGGCAGATGAATCAATGAATCGCACAACATGCCACGCCACTGTTTGGGCAGGGTCAGAATTAAAATTCCTCAAGGCATGCTTCCTTGTCAGAATCTTACGCAGGACATACTGCTTCGATCAAAAACTTCCGAAATTTATTTAGAAATGAAAAATTGATGTTTGCCGTTTACGTTAGAATCTTTATTTAATTTATTAAAAACGTTCTTCGAAAATTAAAAAATGACCGCACGAAATTTTGAGCGATGACGACGATGGAAAGAAAAATAAAACAGAAAATTGCAACGTCGCAAACAAAGAAACGTGGTTTCATTCAGGGGTGCAAATTATTTTAAATGCCTGATATAGCGACCAAATTGTGCAATTGAGAAAAGAGGGGCAAAAAATTGAAGAGGATGAAAGAGATTTTTTTTTTTTTGGACGGTTCTTCGACTTTTAATTCTTGAAAAATAACGTGACTTTGTCACGTATCTCAAATTTATCTTGAAATTCTTCAAAAATTGAACAAAGCTTTGATCAGCTCGTTGTGCTGATCTTTTCGCTAAACCCTAGCGCGTTGCAGGAAATCTCAGGGACCTCCTGCAAAATTGTAAAGGTCTAGGAATAATTTACACCCCTGTTGTAGTTTCAAAACTGTTATACTCTCAGTTAACCACCACTGGCTTTTGGAGTCGATCAACAGCGAAACTGAAGAATAGAAAGGAGAGTAATCGAGGAAAGTTATCAGCATTGGAGGAATTCTGCAAATTTCTCTGGTCAATGACGGAAATGACGATAGAAGAAAGGAAAAATGAAATTATTGGTTTTCGGCTACTCATTATTATGAGTATTCTATTGAAAGAAAATAAAGTATTGAGCCTTTAGCCGATCCAGTGGAAGCGAAACTATGTAAAGTCAGGTCAAACTTGACAAAAAAATAGTGAGCAAGAGAATTACATGTTTTTATAAAATGTTTTAAATTTCTGATAATGTCATCCCGAAAAAATGAACAAACCTTTTTCCTTTGATTTTTGATTTGGTGATGCTTTGTTTGGCCGAAATCCCGTTGTAATTGATGTACAGGTCGCTGGTATCCTTGCTAAAATCCTGGAACACGAAATTTTCACTCCAATCGAAAGCCAGGCTGGACGTCAAGATCATCAGGAACAACAACCACTTAATCATACTTGAGCGGAAAGTGCATGAGCATTATTTCCAAGTTCCTCCTTTTGCTTTTCGAGTGTAACGGGTGGTGAACCGAACAAGACACTTTACAGGCGACGAATTTCGGGGAGCATTTGCACACCTTCATGCTTTTTCTTGAGCGGGAAAAATTCCGGGCCGACTAAATTCTTCGGGGCGCGACGCCGACACGAGATGATTGCACGGAGAGACTTGCATGGAGTCGAACACAACCCGGGAACCGATCGAACTTGGACAAACGTAACGCTTTCAATACAACAACCAGGGAAAAAATACTCAAAACTCTATGATGGACTGAAAAAATCCACTCGATGGAATTATTGATGACCTCTCGCAAGCAAATACAAACCCTTGTCACTTCGTCTGCGACACTCGCGGAATAACGCGTCAGCACAGGCACTTTAAAAACCGTTGCACTACCCGCACTTTTATCTTTTGGTTGACCGATTTTCCGACTTGCGAAAGGGAATGTATGTTTCCCTCCAAATAACAAAATAATATCGAGTCGATAATCTTGACATTCGCAGACAAAAATTCACTTTTTGAGGAACTTGCAGTGTCACACACTTGAGTTGTACCCTCTCTTTCAATGAGAAATTTCCGTGACTGTCTGACAAAAAAATGGGGAAATATCACCCGATATTTCACCAAAAATTTTGTGATTGCGCTCTCGGTGATATCTTGTATAAACCACGACTGGTTTTTCCGAAAAACTGATGGGGGCTTGATAGGTTTCAATTTTAAGAAATGTCATCGCTGGTTTGTCGAGCAGTCACGCGAAGAGAAAATACCACTGTGCTGATACTTTAATCAATTTATTAACATCAATTTCCATGCAACGAGTGCAGAAATAAATTAATAAAATCTAGACGTCAGGATCATACGACGGAAATCCGAATATAGGAGGCCATCACTTTAATTACACAAGAAGAGAGAATCGTATCACTGCTAAAATGAGCAAAACAATTTTCGAGAGAGGCAGGTCGCAAAAGTCACCAAAGATTCAAACGGCGGTTCGATAGGATACACAAAATATGACCTGCAAGACGTTTCACATCATCGAATGAAAATATGTCGATTCGCAAAAAAGGGATCAATTTGCAAGAGTATTGAAAACATTATGAGACTCGCGTTGAGTGATTGAGAGAGTTGTGAAAACAACACTTTGAAATCGCTGGATTGATGGAAAAACACAAAAAAAGGCCGAAAAAGTACGTGGTGGGCCTGCGAAAAATCAAAGGAAACGCACAAAGCTGGTATCACACTTTTTGTCGAGGAAATAATTAGTTTTCAGTCATTTTTACACGTGAGCGATTGGTTAACAAGCGAGTGCGCCGAACGTAATCAACAGACGCGAGATGAGATGACACGTGAAAAAACGCACATCAAAAACTTGGAAAATGTTTACACGTGAGTGGTCCATTGGCACGCGAGTGACCGAGTGACTGTCGGAGAGATGACACGCGAGTGATCTTCACAAAACACACACTAAAAACTTGGAATCACAGGGAAATGTTTACACGTGAGTGCTCCGTTGACACGCGAGTTGACCGAGCACATGTTAGAGAGATGATACAGGAGTAATCTTCATAAAACACACATTTCAAATTCGAAAATAAAATCGGGAGATGGCAAATAAACGTTTAAAAATGATCACACGTGGGGGTCGGACCAACACGCGATTGGGTTGAGTGGAGCGATGCGCGGCCGCGGAGGATCGCCGAATGGTCTCTCTGCCGATTGGCGGAGGATTGAGGAGCCTCCGCCATGGAGGACCCTTCAGCACCCTCGGATACCTCGAGATCGGAGCGCTGCCTACCGGCGGTCGCCGCAAACTATACACCTGGTTCAATGCCAAGGTCAAGAATACTACGATCGGTTTTTTTCTGACGGATCGCGATGGAGTAGTAAACATGATCCACCATTCAGTGAAACGGCGATGAATGGAATTGATCTGTCCCTCAACGGTCAGTGACATGGCGTACTTTGCGATGTATCGGTTGATCTGTCGCTTGAACCAATGGAAAAGGATCGATAATCATGGTGCTCGCAACGAATACCTTCATAATCGATTCTTTGAGTAGCTTCAAATGGGTTAATATCGATAATCGATCATTCACGCCTCGCCATTGTCGACGGAACATGTTAAGGCCGCATCCATAGTTTCCTGAAACGGCTTCTTTCCTCAAGAAAAAGCCCACTTAGCTTACCTACATGTTTGTTTAAAAAAGTGTTCTTAGTCCTTCCTTTGTCAGCTTTTTTCCTTACTTTCTCAGGGGGCACCGTTTGGTTTAGTTTACAGGTTTTTTTTTTTAAAAAAAAAAAAAAAAAAAAAAAAAAAAAAAAAAACTTGAAATAGCGTAAAAAAAGCACAGTTTTTGCCAATCCCAAGTAAAATTCAGAAGTTTACCTTTGACTCCGGACTCTTGGAAGGGTTTACGATAATTTATCACTGCAAAAAATAAAAAAAAAAAATACGAGACGGGAAATTATATGATTTTTTCAAACTTTAAAAAAGGTGCGAACCTTCCTTAAAATGTACAAATCTAGAAATATTTCTGAAAATATAACTCTTATATTTTATTCGGTTTTTTGTTTCTTTGTGGTGATAAATCGTTGAAATTCCTTCAAGGACTTTTCGCAGATATATACTGCTGAATTTTCTTGAGTTTTGCAGAGATGGTTCTTTGTATGATGCCAAGTTAGAGATCTCCTCGAACCTCCCTTTACCACAACGTAAACCATAGACGGACGTATTTCTACCAAACGGAACTATGTGCATTATGACGTGAGCCTTGTTATGAATATATTCTTATGGGTCTCAGGGTTCATGTCTTAATAGAAACATGCGATGAACCCAGTGTCACAACAAAACTTTCTGAAACTCTTTGCTTCCCTTCATTTAAAAATGAACGGAAACAAACACAATATGGAAATAAAGCGAGGGCAAGGATGCGCGTTTACGACGGCGCAGAGATACAACTATTCCTACTTGATGGACGTCCATCCGTGCTGCATTTGAAAAATTGAAGGCGCGATGACACGAAGCGTGAGCTCTCAGTGCTCTGCTATATGTTATCAATGAAGTGTCGCTCAGGGCTCAGATTCGGGAGAAAAGTTCAAAAAGAGGCCCGAACACATTCCTACCTCTTCTACCTTCGGCTGTGTTACTCACGTAGTGTTCGAAGCACCATTACGAATAAGACAATCGAAAACTAACACAAAATGGACATAGGGGGAGGGAAAGGATGCGCGTTTACGACGGCGAAGAGATACAACTATTCGTACTTGATGGACGTCTGTGCTGCATATGAAAAATTGAAGGCGCGATGACGCGAAGCTTGAGCTCTCAATGCTCTGCTATATGCTGTCAATGAGGTGTCGCTCGGAGAAAAGTTAAAAAAGAAGCCCGAATACGTCTTGCCTGTCTTCGGCTGTGTTGACACTCGTTTTTCCTTTCTTTTCAGGTTCTCGTCTGATTCTTTTATAGGCTGGATTTGCAGACCCACGTCTTAAGCTCTTGTAAACCGCAGCACTGGCTCGGTTCTTTTGGAAATAATGGTGCTTGGATGCGCCTTACTGCTTTAATTTTTTGTGGTTTCTTTAATTTCGGAAGTCTAAAGTTTACTTCAATACGTTCAATTTTGTAATTTTTACTCCGTACGATGAATAAACTTTGAAAAAGAACAGATATCTCGATTCCAAGTTCGGATGATTCCAGAAGCGCCAAGGCATAATCTAAGGCCACTCTCGCCATCTCGGATTTTGATATGTTGAAAATGTGGCACCGAGAATCCTCAGAAATCCTCGCTTTTCATCTAGTTTTCTCAGGAAACGCGTTTTTTCCAGCGAAACATTTTCAGCGGAAAAGATCATATAATTTTCACATCATTGCGGAAAATACGCGGTTTCTACATCGATGCGAGCATTATATTCATAAACGTGCGCAAAACGCTATGATTTTCCTTCAGTTTCACGTGATACCACATACCTACCCCGGAGTTTGAATAGTTGCTCACTTGGATTCCAATTACTAAAAAGAGCGACATTACGCAAAATTCATCTCAATATCGCGACATCTCCAGCGAGTTTGTTGAATCCTATAAGAAATTGACAAGCTCTTCACCCCGTTTGACGGAAAATTCGTTTATCCCGGTTATTTTGTGAAAAAAATGAGAAATTCTGCGATCACCAGCGCAATCACGCGATTATTGCAGTGGTTTTAATAAAGCAGAAAAATTACGCTATACATTTACCTTAATGCGCGGCAAGTGAAAAAAATGTTCCAACGAAGTAGTGAAAGCTGAAGGTTCATCCAATTTTCACCTCAATACCAAGGAAAAAAACGCGATTTCTGTGAGAATGTGAGCATAGTATTCGTAAACGTCTGTAACTTGAGATGGACTACAGACTATGATTTTCCTTCAATTCAAATTTTTAGTCCATAAAATTTTCATCGGGAAGGAGATGAACAGAATAAGGGTTGTTAATGGAAGAATTTGGGTTCAGTTTAACTTTATAAGCTTGTCGTACCGAAATCGAGGTAAGGTTGCTCGGGTTCACACGAAGATAAAGCATATAATCAAATATCCAACATAAAACCTTGCACTAGTAGATTCTAGGTTTGTAAATATAATATAGTTAATGATCTCATAATTAAAATACTACAATATTCTGAAAGGAAACGCATTATAAATCTGGTTCTTCTATATTCAATATTAAATCCTGAAATTAATTCTGATTCTCCTTCTGAAAAATCGAAGGGAGTTCGATTAGTTTCTGCTAAAATTGTGATTATTCAAATTAGCACTAAAGGAAATAAGATTATCAAAATATAGATGTATTTTTGAACCTTTTTTATTATAATGAAGTTTATTTGTTCTGTAATTATTATTACAGTAATTATCATTACAGTAATTATCAAAACATACACATATTTTTGAATTTTCTTTATTATAATGAAGTTTATTTGTTCTGTAATTATCATTACAGTAATTAAAATTATAATTCTGCGTGACACAACATACCTACTCCGGAGTTCGAATAGTTGCTCACTTTGTTTCCACTCTATTTAAAGAGCGAAATTATGAGAAATACATCTCAATATGGCGAGAACTAAGCGATTTCTCAAGCGAATTTGTTAAATTCTAAGAAATTGCAAGCTCTTCATCTCGCTATCGCTGTAAATGCGCGATTTTTCTGGTGGTTTTCATACAAATTCAGAAATTACTCAATAATCGCAGGGATTTTTACATACAAATGTTGCTCGATAATCGCAGGGATATTGCGGGCGGGGAGAAAGCTGTCTTGTAAAGTCATTAAAAATATGTGTAGTTTACCTGAATATCGCGGCAAATACACAAGTTTTTCAGCCATTCATTAAGTTCAAGAAATGGTCAAACGTATTTCACCTCATTGCGGAAAATACTGGATTTTTTTATGAATGTGCGCTTAACATTCATAAAAGTCTGTAACTTGAGATAGGCTAAGGGCTATGATTTTCCTTCAATTTCGCGTGATACTAAAAACCGACTCCGGAGTTCGAATAGTTGCTCACTCGGATTCCACGTGTTGGAAAGTTGCTCTTTCATCTTACTATTGCGAGAAGTATGTGATATTCCTATCGTATTAGTTAAATACTGATAAATTAATTCACCGTTTAATTTCAGTCAATTTGGATGTTTCTCCTTTTAAAGAAAGAAGAAGCACGAGTAGGAAAGTTCGAACGAACATTTATTGCGGATCCAAAATTGAATTGCTATTGAAGTAAACGGACTCACTGATAAAGCGCCGTTACATACTAGGCGTGAATTAGTGTTACTGTCAGCTAGCTTTCACGTCTATGATAGAAGATAATAAATACATGAATAAATAAACAATCGGTTTCGATACGAAAAAGTTGAAAAGCGCGCCGATGCCCAGGTTTAAATTGGCTGGAAGTGCATCGTTATAGATAGTGAACAGAAAAAGAAAAGATATCTCGATCATAAAGTCGGATGATTTCAAGGCACCAAGATATCATTCTAGGCCATATCCACCATCTTGAATTTTTAAATTTCGAAAATTCGACCAGAGATTCGACTTTTTTGCGAAAAAAATCACTATTGACCCTAGTACCACACTAATCGATCGAACGGGAGCCGAGATAGCAATTTAGGCGACATCCACCGTCTTCGGTTTTCAAATTTGAAAACTTTTAGTTGAAATTCAAGTGCTCCGTCTTAATAATGGAACCTGTTACCAAATTTCACAAAAATCGATCGAACAGGAGCCGCATTATGAAAAATCAGAGAGACTCTACGAAGAGCTAAACTATACCAGTCCCTTTACAAACGGGGGTGCGCCTTCATTATCGTCTGATACCGTGCAATACTTCTGTGGTGGAATAGTTAGAAATAGAATAGACACGATGGCATCACTGTGCTCATCATTACCATCAGCAAAACCTACGGTTCTACTACCGTGATCCCGTGTGACATTATTACCGTGGTAACCGTAGAATAACCGTGTTTTTTTCCGGGTACGAAAAAAGGGCTAAGGAAAATATCTAAATCAATAATTAATTATAACATTCAAGTTTTCCCAAAGAACTGAAAAGAACATGTGGATGTCCTTAGCTGAAATAATTCGCATTGTTTTTGTACCCAAAATTCTTAGGAGGGCACAATTTGGATTGCTTTTTGCAAAGAGGAACTAAGTATTCCAATGTTGCTAAGATTGTGCAACTTAAATTCTTTGCAATAAAATTACTAAAATTATGCAAAAAATTAAAATCACTCGGTTGACTTTCGTCTTATATTTATAGTTTCATAAAAGTAAAGTTAAAACTTGTTTCGATGATTAGTTTAAGAAGGTAAAAAAAGTAGCACAACCTTAGCAACATTTAAAAGCTCTTGGTTTCTTTTTGCAAAATGCAATCCATATGATAATGCTAAAAACATGCAGAGCTGTATACTTGTTACTAACTTATCTCTTGATAAATCTAATTGACAACAAATTATCTCTTGATATACTTAATTGACAACAGGTAATTTTTGAAAAGTCTTAACTTCCTAAAAACCAAAGCATTCTCAAAATCTTCCATCACCATCTCAGCACTGAAAACAACAAAACTTAAAACTAATCCCACAACAAGACAAAGGAATGGTAGCTGCAAATCGTTCAAACTGTAGGGCCTCGGTCCTTCATCTTTAGGATGCGCAGAATCCATTACGTCTAAAGTATTCTGTCTCCCAGAAAATGGTATGTGATGACCGGTCTCCAGAAACTGAGCAGTTTTTTCATTGAATGCGCGAAATAAGTACGAATTTTTCAGGAACGAGAACATGAACGGATACGTTCTTAAACATTCTTTAACTACATGGTATTCAATTTTTTCTTGGAGAGGCCACCGTGTCACAACAATGCGCGTTTGGGATCTGAGAGAATGCGTTAATTCCACTAAAAACGCATCGTTCTCCAAAATGACGTGCATACTTTTTTCAAATTCCTTCGAGATTATAACATGGCCATACATAATCATCTGCCGCATAATCAGACTAACGTTCCAGGTTTCACTTTCTGCCACTATAATTCTGTCTACAGCACTGGAAAGTTTTGCGATCAACTTCTCAGAGAGGCCAAGCCGAGCGAAATATGTCGCTGCTGAATCGACGCTGGGCACCTGAATGACTAAATCAGAGTCTTCCAAGTCCTTCAGCGTGTCGATTTCTGGATACTGAACCGTAGTCGCTAGCAGCGTGGTCATTCCCCCTAGGAAAACGTTGGAAATGAAGAACGCTGAAAACATGAAAACAAAAAATAAGACTTTTCCCGTGAATAACTTGCCCAGAAGCAAACGCGGTGGACTACCACATATGAAGTACGAGTATATCATGTACACCGACGATGCAGTGCTGTATGAAGTAAGTTCCTCCTCCGAATACAAGCCCAGGAACAATCCTCTCTGAGCTTTCAGGAACACGCGCTGCATGAGGACGAAGAGGACAGCCGTAACGAGAATTAAAATCCAAACTAGAGACGTGAAGACTTTAAACGGCACCAAACACCGTGGCATGAGTTCACTGTGCGGGGTGATGATACACATGGCCTCCATCTCAACGCCGATCGAAAAATCGAATCTCGAGAGATCGACCTCCTCCGAGCTTAAGAATAATCTTGGCTGGTTTAAATGCACGTTATATTTTTGGCCATCTTCATTATCGATCAGAAATAAAATATATTGAAACGTGCAGTTTAACGAAATCTCAAGTTCGTGGAAAATTTCAACCTCAATAGCCTCTCTGAATCCTTGACCATCCGCTTCGTTTGCGATATTATGGTACTGATCGTCGGCGATTATGTTCAGAGTTTTCCCGTTCAAGTTGTTGACGGTGAAGTCAAAATAAGTCTCGTTGTCCTCTCCATTGTACCGGATTATAGTTTCGACGAATGGGTCGTATCTACTGCAACCCCTCTCGTTGCAGATAGTCGTTTTTAAACCGTGGTAGAATCGCCAAATAAATTTGAAACAAAAAACCAGCGCATCGAATTCCTCCGGGGATGTTATGTTCTGTGAAGAAAGAACGTGAGGCCATTCCTGAGGATAGACACAGGTATCGAGATGATAGGTATTCCGGCCTGGCTTGCTGAGCATGAAAATCAAGTAATTGTTCGAGTTCCAAATTGGGCTTGTGTACAAACCGCGGGTCATGTTAAAATTCAAATCGGATAAGTCCGCGGAGCCGTTAAGTTCTGCTGAGGAGATGAACATGTGTTCGTCACATTTTGTGGCGACCATTGGATATCCATCAACTGTGACGCAGTATCGGGGAAATGAATTTTTTTTGTGACACCCTGTCTTATTATTAGTCCGTTTGACTGCAGAAATTGAGTCTTTCCCAGTGGGAGCGTATGCCTTTTCATGGTCGAAACCGAAGCCCTCCCTCGAAGCCGAACTTAAAATCAGACTTGTGATTTCCTGGATATCATCGAGGAAGAAAATGAAATTCCTCATCCGATTGCTTTCGCTCCAGTCCGTCAGCTGACAGTAGCTCGTTATCAAAACGGTTGGGATAGATGAATTGTGTAGACCTTCGATCAAAACAGGCACCGTCGGATTGGAGTTGAAATCGACTATGTGAAAGAAGTTTTGTTCGGATTGTTGGATTGTGTTGTGACAAACTCTGAGAGCAAGCATGACCAAGTGTGCGCGATCTTTTTCGATCACTCTGAACTTCTGAGATGTTGGAGTGCTAGTGTCCATTGCCACAAATAGGAGTACCACGATATATTGAAATTTGACAGACATAATTAATTGCAATTTAATTACAGAATAATTACCGAGAGGTTCAATAAAGGGTTTTCGACACAGGAGGCTCACGACAAGGGACTTAATATTGTGTCTTCGATTAAGTGAGCCAGACGCAGTTTAAAAAGATTATTGCGAAAGCGTCATTAAAATAGGAGAATAAATTAATGTTATTAGGATGTTAGCAATGGAAGCGTTTCGAGAGTCGTGAGTCTTTTAAGGAGAGAGCACAACTTTAGGAGATACGCTACTGCACTGAATTTTTTTTAAAATGCAATGAATATGTCCCCCCTAGCGTCAACACGCTTGCATTTGAAGTATTTTGTTAGCATTTCAGGGTGCGCAAAAACGAGAGCAAATATGTTTGGACCGCATTGGTCAATAAGGAAAATGCACCCAAAACAAAGCCTGAAGGTATGAATATGTGAGAGTAAATCACAGACGATATATGTTATAAACAACATGTGAAATAAGGGAGGTTTCATATAAAGGGTAGCTTATATCTGCCAATTTAGGCTTTTTTCTCGGTCGTTTTGGGTCAACCGATGTCTTTGACAGCGAGGACAACTATAATCGAGCTCAAAGTAGTTATAAATTTTGATATTTGCAGAGGATGAAGTGCACCTTGGCCGGATTTACCTACTTGCTGCCCATGGGCCGCCTGTACTCTGCCGCCCTCTTCTCATTCATTTTGAAACATCAATAAAAACCATCAAGTGAACGTGCCGGAGGGAGAAGGGTGCATAAGACTGCATAAGGTTCTGAGGCTCATTTTCGTGACCCAAAAAATAAAAAAAACTAATTCTAATTTCAAGGAAATACGCGGATGACGTCATTAACGGTTCAACGTGCACGATCTCCTTACCTCCAAGGATAGATATTGGACGTCGGTAACGAACCACCAGGCCCATGCCCAACCTCCAACGATGGTCCTTTTGTTTGCGGAGCCGTAGCATCCTCCTGTAAACAAATATAAACAAAAAATAAGTCCACAATGTTTCATTGAGATAATAATCAGTAACAGGACCGGAGTTACCTGCTTGCCGCCCATGGGCCGCCTGTATTTCGTCGCCCCCATCTCATTCGTTTTGAAACATCAATGAAAACCGTCCAGTGAACGTGCCGGAGGAGAAGGGTTGCATAAGACGCGTATACTCGTGTTGAACACATTTTTTCCGTGAGCCCTGTAAACGCTACTAGCAAAAGTTCACTGAACTTTGCGCGAAAGTTCAGTTCCGCAAACCTATCTCTGTGGGGACAAGGCCTTTCATTTGTAAGAAATGAACTAAAACTTAAGAGAGAACAAACATAAATGGACGTATTTCTACCAAACAGACCTATGCGGAGGTGAGAAATATGGGGTGCGCTCTAGAAAGCTGCGTAAGAAGCAATGTAAAAGTGAGCGTGATTCCCTTTGAAGGTTGGAAAAGCGGGATTTTACATTCTACCAAACAGACCTATGTGCCAACTGAATGCGGAACTCATGAGCCGCGGGCATGGCAAGAGAGCGTTGTGGGCAGGGCTCATGAGTTAAAGACACGGATCCGCGGATCGGAGTCTCCATCTTCGCCGCTGACGTCACTGGCAATTTATTATTCTCATTTATTCTTACGGCCAGAGAACTAACGAGCACACCCCATATTTCTCACCTCCACATAGGTCTGTTTGGTAGAAAAACATCCGAATGTGGTTCAATAATTTTAACTTCCGCCGCCGTGCCGCGCTGACCACACTGTGTTGGCCGCAATGCGTGAAGTATTCGTGTAGTCTTGTAGGCACTGTGCGTTTCTCGCCGCGCCGACCGCTGTTGACCGTACTGTGTTCGACGCAATGCGTGAAGTATTCATGCAGTCTCGTAGGCGCTAAAATGTGTAACATGCCGACCGGGCGAACGCCGCGCCGATGGCTTCTCCTTTCCATCTCAAGTCCTCGTCATCATTTCTCTCCGCGCCGCGCCGCTCCAGGTCAAATTACGTGTTTGGTTTCTCTCTTAACTCAACTAATTAAAGGTGCGCAGTCGTTATTATCACCGAAATACGAAACAATTAGAAATTAATGAACTCTCAGGAAATGAGAGATTTTGTCACCTTTCCTTGTTTGTAATTTTATTCTGAATCCGATTTTTTGTACCTGCATTTAAAGAAATTGCAAAATTTGCCGCCCCCTAATTTTGCCGCCATGGGCTGCGGCCCATGTGGCCACACCCTTCAGTTGTCACAGTGTGAGTCGCCATAAGCTAGATTTCTGTTAGCCGTCGCGGTCCTCAAGAATATTTCACCAGAAGCGGGTCCAGCAAACTGGCAACACCGGATTTCTTCCTTTTAAACCTTTTTTAAATAATCGATTCTTGCCGGGGCACCTGGCCCCGTCAAGAATCGATACCTTCCCATAGGTTTAAATGGGGAAATAACAATGTTGTCAATTTGCTGAATCCGCTATTTTATTTCACCTCTGTTGACAACAATGAGGAATATCGGTTGTTTCTTCACTTCCTTGAAGAATCGTGTCTCCCTGAGACACGTGTTTCTACAGTTCCGGCAGAAGTTTTTTCGTGTTCATCTCTCAGTCGCATCCAAATTTGAGCTAGCAACAGCAACTTTAATGAACAAAACACTCTGCGTTGCTTGACCCAGTTTGGAAATGCTGGACGGAATATTAAACGGGAGCATAACAAAACACTTTAACTGTATTCCTTGAATTTGACGGCAGAAAATTATCGCGAGCCAAGGACAGCTCTTAGGAAGAGGCAAAGGAGGCAGACTGCCTTGGTTTCTTGCACTTTACATTGACATCAAACGTAAATTTGACTGTGTTTTGATAGATGACATTACTGTTTTTGGCTCGTCAATAAGAGTACCTCCCTGCTTAGGAAAAATATTATTGTTTATTGTAAATATAATTATATGTGTTGTATATTATTACTATTGTTTTGAAACTGGGGCACGTGTATGAGTGCCTTGTTGATAACTCAAAACATGGAAAAAACGATGCCAAAATACTGAAAAGGCTGTATATACAGGGCATTCTAAACGTACCGCACCGTATCAGGTGTTTTCTGAATTATCTTAGGGCCGCGGGGACGGAGAGGAAATCGACCCCAAGGAATCCGAATTGCATCATCTCAAAGCTCCCCCCCCCCCCCACCATCCCGTGCGGCCTTAGAGGTTAAGGGGAGTGGGAGCCGAGGTCCTGACTTTGAATAGAGAGGATCCTGTAAACATTTTCAAATTACTTAATCAAAATCGGAAAGTTCAAAATCCTAAACCATGATCGGTATTCTAGAAATATTTCTAGAATTGTAACTCTTATATTTTCTTCGGTTTTTTGTTTCTTTGTGGTGATAGAGCGTTGAAATTCCTTCAAGGACTCTTCGCTGATATATATACTGCTGAATTTTCTTGAGTTTTGCAAAGATGGTCTTTTGTATGATGCCAAGTTAATGATCTCCTCGAACCTCCTTTTACCACAACTTAAACCATAGACGGACGTATTTCTACCAAACGGAACTATGTGCATTATGACGTGAACCTTGTTATGAATATATTCTTATGGGTCTCAGGGCTCATGACTTAAAAGAAACATGCGATGAACCCAACGTCACAACCAAACTTCTGAAACTCTTTGCATCCTTAATTTAAAAATCCAAGTTTTCGTATCCACACCCATCTTCCAAATTATTTGTAAAGACGTTTAAAGCCTAGGATATGTCTATAAATAAAATGACTTACTAACTAAAAGATATAGTTACGTTTGGCAGAAATACGTCCATATGGGGCAACCTGAGGAAAGAGGTTGCTTACGGAACGACAATGAAATATGACCCTTGGCTTACATTGTGATTGAGAGAATTGAAAGGGGGCCTTCAACAGAGGTTCGAAATAGAACAATTTTTACGGGTCCTGAATAAATTCCGGAGGTACAGTAAATAACCTGGGATTATTTGAATCCCGATCATCCGACCTTGTGTGTCGAAAATGTGTAAGGCATAGGTAAATCGGTAAATACTAAACAAACTTTATTAATAGTATACTAACAATTTAGGTACAAATACAGTAAACTAAAGTATACAAATAAAGTTTGCATTAATATTATCGACACTCCATTCAGGTTTGGACTGGCCGTAAGGCCAATCTGCCATCGGCAGATACGCCCCCTTGGCGCGCCGAAAACGCGCCCCTCTGACGGATAGCAAAATAAGAAGAGAAAAAAAAAATTACAACCAAGTATAAATGCGGAAAATTTCTTAAATGAACGGAAAAAGAGAGAGTGTTAGGGGTAAAGAAAGGTGCTTTTACGCATGATAGTGTTGAACAGAGGTCCAAGAACTATATTCTGAAGCGTAAAAGCTTTTCTATGAAATTTTCACCTTATTGTTGACAAACAGGCGCTTTATCATCCTCCTATTCTTTATTGCTATGTGTAACTCCCTTAGAATCGATGGTCGGTTCGATTTTTAGACACACGCACCCTTTATAGACCTCTTGACTGGAGAGACCTTTCAACACACTTCTTCCTTTTCACAATGACTATTGATTTGGACATACCATAGCATCTCTGGCAAACTTAACCTTGATTTACCTCGAAATTAAGCGAATTTTTGCGATCGAATGTCATTCATCAAACGAATTGATCAGTGCTGAGTGATGCCGATGATCGGTGATGTCAGGAGCCAATCAGAGCTCAGATTTTTTTCTTAAATGAAATTAAGAAGAAAATAAGAAAACACGAAACACTAAAACACAGAAATTGCGAAAACACCAGACTTGAATTGACAAAACACAACAACAGATAGAGATGACAGAACAAAAATTTTGGTGAGAGATGAAGTTTCTGACATCGATTGCATCAATTCAAAAATAGAATTCAAGTCCCGAGGTGAATTCGAAATTTCAAATTGATGGATTTCAACGGTCTCTGGTGAGACCAACGAAGAAGTCGAATATCATTGAAAAAAAATGCAGAATCGTCGAATATCATTCAACGGTGAATGATATTCGATCGCGAAAATTCGCTTATTAAACAAAAGAGACATATAAAGTCTAAACGTGATACAACTATTAGCGCAAGATGGATGTCCACATTGCATATGAGAAATGTAAGACGCGATGGCTGGCGTGAGTCGTGAACTCGCAATGCTTCGCTCTATGCTACTAGTTTGAAGAACCATTAAAAATACGACAAACGGAAACAAACACAATGTGGAAATAAAGCGAGGGAAAGGATGCGCGTTTACGACGGCGTAGAGATACAACTATTCGTACTTGATGGACGTCCGTGCTGCATCTGAAAAATTGAAGGCGCGATGACGCGAAGCGTGAGCTCTCAATGCTCTGCTGTATTATTAGAGAAGGATCCATTCAAGGAGCGACCATATGTAGATATGACTGTTAAAGTAATTGCACCAATCATCGGGAGTGTATTCTGCCCGGTTACTGAAGAGACCAGGAAATGCAGAAATAATTTCTCAAGAAAATGGATCTCGTAGGTTTAGAGGACATTGATTTTGAACGTAGACAGAAAAATAACAGATATTTCGATTCCAAGTTCCGATGATTCGAAGAACGCCAAGATATAATCTAAGGCCACTTTCGCCATCTCGAATTTTGATGTGCTGAAAATGTGGCACCATGAATCCTCAGAAATTACGCGCTTTTCATCTAATGTTTGCGGGAAATACGTTTTTTTCCAGCCATTTTTATTGGGGGGTGATGAGAATTTTTGAGATCGTTACCGCAATATCGCAGCAAGTCTGCGATAGTTCCAGCGGTTTTAAAAAATCATAAAAATAACGCTTTATTTACCTTAATGTCACGGCAAGTTCAAAAACATTTCCAGTGGATTAATAATAGCATTTGAGAACATATAATTTTCACCTCATTGCGGAAAATACGCGATTTTTACAACGATGCGAGCATAATATTAATTAATATCAGTGAGTGAAAGGCAAAACGCAATGATTTTCCATCAGTTTCACGTGATACCACATATCTTCTCCAGAGTTTAAATAGTTGCTCACCAGGATTCCAATTGATAAAAAGAGCGACATTACGCGAAATTCATCTCAATATCGCGAGAAGTACGCGATATCTTCGGGGGGGTTTGTTGAATCCTAAGAAATTGACAAGCTCTTCAACTTGGTTTTACGGAAAATGCGTTTTTTTTCCGGTGATTTCGTGAACAAATGAGAAATTCCGCGATTATCAGCGCAATTACGCGATTATTCCAGCGATTTTAAAAAATCATAAAAATTACGCTTCATATACCTTAATGCGCGGCAAGGACAACACATTTTCCAAGGAATTAGTGAAAGCATAAAGGTTCACACAATTTTCACCTCAATACCACGGAAAAAACGCGATTTCTGTACTAATGCGAGCTTAATATTCGTAAACGTCTGTAACCTTAGATGGACTACAGGCTATGATTTTCCTTCAATTCCGTGTGACACCACATACCTACTCCGGAGTTCGAATAGTTGCTCACCTGGTTTTCACTCTGTTAAGGTGAATCCAGGGTTCGATTAGGGATAATTCAAGATTAGAGATAGCACCAACAGTCACCACTGAGAATTTCACTTTCCTTCGACGATTACTGAAATAATATTCGGCGAATTACAAAAAGTAGATTCACAAGATATAGATTAAATTTTGCTTGATTTTTAATTGCTTGATTTTATATATGCGGCTATTCGAGCAGCGCGACGTGGGTGGTGGCGAAATCGCGAAGTTCCAAGCCTGGATTCACCTTAAAAGAGCGAAATTATGATAAATACATCTCAATATGGCGAGAACTAAGCGATTTCTCGAGCGATTTTGTGAAATTCTGAGAAATTGCAAGTTCTTCATCTCGGTATCGCTGTAAATGCGCAATTTTTCAAATTCAGAAATTACTCTATAATCGCAGGGATTTTTACATACAAATTCAGAAGTTACTCGATAATCGCAGGGATATTGCGGGGAAAAAGCTGTTTTGTGAGGTCAATAAAAATTATGTGTAGTTTACCTCAATATCACGGCGAATACGCAAGTTTTCAGTCATTCATTAGGTTCAAGAAAATGTCAAACGAATTTCAACTCGATTTTTTTTATGAATGTGCGCTTAGTATTCATGAACTCCTGTAACTTGAGATGGACTACAGGCTATGATTTTACTTCAATTCCGCGTGATACCACATACCTACTTCGGTGTTCTAAACGTTGCTGAATTGGGTTCCACTTGTTGAAAAGTTGCTCAAATTTCATCTTACTATTGCGAGAATTATGTGATATTCCAATCCCATTCGTTAAATACTGATAAATTCATTCACCGTTCCATTTAAGGCAATTTGGATTTTTCTCTTTTTAAATAAAAAAACAAGCACGAGTAGAAGTGTTCGGACCCTGATGCGGGTCCATAGTTTCTTAAAAGTAAAGTTGAAACTTGTTTAGATGCTTAGATTAAGAAGGTGAAAAAGGAGCACAACTTCAGCAACATTTAAAAGCTCTTGGTTTTTTTTTGCAAAATAAAATCCATATGATAATGCTAAAGACATCAAGAGCTGCATACTTCTTACTACCTTATCTCGTGATAAACTTAATTGACATCAAAAAATCTCTTAATAACCTGAATTGACAACAAGTAATTTTTAAAGTGTCTTAACATTCTAAAAAGGAAAGCATTCTCGAAATCTTCCATCACCATCTCGGCACAAAAAACAACTAAACTTAAAAATAATCCTGCAAAAAGACAAAGAAATGGTAGCTGCAAATCGTTCAAACTGTAAGGCCTCGGTGTTTCATCTATAGGGGGCGCAGAATCCATTACGTTTATAGAAACCTTCCTCCCAGAAAGTGGTAAATGATGACCGGTTTCTAGAAACTGGGCAGTCTTTTCATTGAATGCGCGGAATAAGTACGAATTCTTCAGGAACGAGAAAATAATCGGATACGTTCTTAAACATTCTTTAACTACATGGTATTCAATGTTTTCTTGGAGGGGCCACCATGTTACTACAACACGTGTTTCTGATCTGAGAGAATGCGGTAACGCTACTAAAAACGCATCGTTCTCCAAAGCGACGTGCAAATTTCTTGCAAATTCCTTCGCTACTGTAAATCGGGCAATCCAACGAAACTGTCGCCTTATCCAAGTAATGTTTACATATCCATCTTCTGCAGCGAAAATATTAGCTACATCGCTGGAGAGTTTTGCGCTCAACTTCTCAGACAGGTCAAGCTGAGCGAAAAATATGGCTGCTGATTCGACACTGGGCACCTGAATGACTAGATCAGAGTCTTCCAAGTCCTTCAACGTGTCGATTTCCGGATACTGTACTGTATTCGCCAGCAGCGTGGTCACGCCGCCGAGGAAAACGTTGGAAATTATGAACGCTGAAAATATGAAAAGAAAAAACAAGACTTTTCCTGTGAATAACTTGCCCAGAAGCAAACGTGGTGGAAAACCGCATATGAAATACGTGTATATCATATACACCGACGATGCAGTGATGTACGGAGAAATTTCCTCCTCTGAATACAAGGACAGAAAAAATCCGCTTTGAGCTTTCAAGAATACGCGCTGTATCAGGACGAAGACGGCAGCCGTAACGAGAATAAAAATCCAAACTGGGGTCGTGAAGACTTCAAACGGCACCAAACACTGTGGCATGAGTTCACTGTGCGGTGTGATGATACACATGGCCTCCATCTCGACGCCGATCGAAAAATCGAATCTAGAGAGATCAACCTCCTCAGAGCTTGCTAATCTCCTTGGTTCGTGTAAATGCACGTTGAATTTTTGGGCATCTTCGTGATTGAACACCCATATAAAGGATACAAATGTGCAGTTTAACGACACCTCAAGTTCTTTGAAAATTTCCAACTTTAGATCAATTCTGAACCTTTCACCATCCGCTTCGTTTCCGACATCATTGTCCTGACCGTCCGTGATTATATTCAAAGTTTTCCCGTTCAAATTGTTGACGAAGAAGTCGAAATAAGTCTCGTTGTCCTCTCCATTGTACTGGATTATGTTTTCGGCGAATGGGTCGTATCTACTGCAGCTTTTATTGTTGCAGATAACCGTTTTTAAACCGTGGTAGAATCGCCAAATAAATTTGAAACAAAAAACCAGCGCATCGAAATCCTCCGGGGGTGTTTTGTTATCTGAAGAAAGAGCGCGAGGCCGTACCTGAGGATAGACACAGGTATTGAAATTATAGGTATTCCGGCCTGGCTTGCTGAGCATGAAAATCAAGTAAGTGTTCGAATTCCATATTGGGCTTTCGTACAAACCGCGGGTCATGTTAAAATTCAAATCGGATAAGTACGCAGAGCCGTCAAGTTCTGCTGAGGAGATAAACATGTGTTCGTCACATTTTCCATCCCCCATCGGATATCCATCAACTGTGACGCAGTATCGGAGAAATGTATTTATTTTCTGACACCCGGCCTTTTGAGTACGATTGACTTCAGCCACTGAGTCGGTATGGATGAATGGTTGTTCATCGTCATCTCTGTTAAAGTTTTCTCCACAGTTTTTTCCCTCCCTCGAAGCCGAGCTTAAAATCAAACTTAGGATTTCCTCGATATCATCGAGGAAGAAAATGAAATTCCTCATCTGATCGCTTTCCCTCCAGATGATCAGTTCACAGTAGCTCGTTATTAAAACGGTTGGGATGGATGAATTGTGTAAAGCTTCGATCAAAATAGGCACCGTCGGATCAAAGTTGAAATCGACAATGTGAAAGAATTTTTGTTCGGATTGTTGGATCGTGTTGTGACAAACTCTGAGAGCAAGCAAGACCAAGGATCCGGGATCTTTTTCGATCACGCTGAACTTCAGAGACGCTGCAGTGCTTCCGTCCATTTCCATTGCAACAAATAGGAGTACAACGACGTATTGAAATTTGATAGACATACTGTATTAAATTCTACTTACGAGCGGATTTCTGAATTCAACGAAGAGTCTTTATTACAGGAGGTTCAAGACAAGGAACTTAACACAGTGGCTTCAATCAAGTGGGCCAGAGACAGTATAAAAAGATTATTCCGAACGCGTCATAAAAAGTAGGGGAATAAAGTAATGTTAGTAAGATGTTACCAATGGAAGCGATTCGTGAGTTGTGAGTCTTTCAAGAAGAAAGCACATATATGGGAGGTTCGCTCCTGCACTGTATTTTGATTGCACTTGCAAATGATTGAGCCGCATCGGTCACTAAGGAAAATGCATCGAAAACAAATCCTGAAAGTACGAGTATGAATACGTGAGAGTGAATTACAGACGATAACTGTTATAAGCAGCACTTGAAACAAGGGAGATTCATGTACAGGGTAGCTTGTATCTACCATGTTATGCTTTTTTCTCTGGCATTTTGGGTCAAACGAAGTCTTTGACTGCGAAGACGACTAGAATCTAGCCCCAAATATCCAAACATTATCGTGAAGTCCCTCCTCGGGTGTCCTTAGAGGGTGAAAGAGAGTAAAAGCGTAGTTTCTGGGAAAATTTTGAAATTGATAAATCCAAATTGGAATACATGGAGAATTTTCAAGTATACGAATTTCGCTGAAATGCTCAGATATTTTAGATTGAATCTCACTGAAAATTGTGTGGGGAATATTCAGTAGTTTCTCAGTAAATTTATGTTTTACTGAAAGAAATGTGGCAACGTCTGGAAGCCTAAACGGCAGTATTATTTCCTTCTTTTTGACGCAATGCGTGAAGTATTCATGCAGTTTTGTAGGCACTGTGAGTTTCACGGCAACCGCTGCTGACCGCACTCCGTTTGACGCAATGCGTGAAGTATTCATGCAGTCTTGTAGGCACTGTGAGTTTCACGGCAACCGCTGCTGACCGCACTACGTTTGACGCAATGCGTGAAGTATTCATGCAGTCTTGTAGGCACTGTGAGTTTCACGGCAACCGCTGCTGACTAGGGGTGTTCAAACGAATTCTTGCCGGGACACTATCGACATCGTCTCTTATTGAAACTGGCGGCAGTACCGACAGTGGCCATGATATCGACAACAGCCGGCCTTATCGGAGTTTTGAGAGCTCGCACTCAATACATTGTTGCCCCGTGTGTCGGTTTATCAGATTGCCTGGCGCGGCGGCGCGTAAAATAGATGTACAATTGGCAACAGCTTATTTTCGCCAGCTCCGAAAACTCTGATCGCTATCGGTAAGAGCGCTCTTATCGTAACTTTTTCTAAACGGAACTGTTTCGGTGGCTTACCGACAACCGATTGAACAGCCCTACTGCTGACCGCACTACATTTGACGCAATGCGTGAAGTATTCATGGAGTCTTGTAGGCGCTAATATATGTTTCATGCTGACCGCGGCGCGACGACGGCTTCTTTTTTCCATCTCAAGTCTTCGTCATCATTGCTCTCTGCACCGCGCCGCTCTAGCTGCCAGTTTTCTTAGTCGTATTTTGTTCGAAAGAACGAATTGTATCTGTTTTTTTCTTGTTTCTTTTGTGTGATTCTGAATAACCAATGAGTGAGCGAATTCCAATTTTAGAAAACAGCGTTGTCTTGGGGAACAACAGAAGAACGACTTGCCTCGTTGTACGTTGCAGTTGTTGTTGCTGTAGGGGTTCCCAAATTTTGAGCGCAAAAATAAGCCCCGCCCCCACAACACAAAACAAGGAAAAAAATGCGATTGTTGCTTGTTTTCCCAACATGTCGCGAGTGTTGCAGCCTCCGAACAAAATACGACTTTAGTCTACAAATCTCACTGAAGAACAAACCCGAAGAGCAAAACATCATTTTTTCATGTTTCCTTGCTAAATATTTAAGCTTTGCACGATGGTCTCTTGCACGTATAAGAGATACAGCCAAATAAATATACCTTTTTACGGCTAAAATCGCATTAAAATTACGTTAAGCACGTTAAAAAGGTCCTACATCCATTTCCTTGGCGCCGCAATCTGCGTTGTTTGTAACACGCTTTTTCAAGTTTCCTGCGTCTCCGAGCAATTTTTTGCAGTCACCACGGACCAGATTTGCACAAGCAGAAGAGTATGAAAAACTAACATGAGAGAACAAACGATATCATCAACTTTTCCAATTGCATGATTTTAATCGTTCTTTTATGTTTGTTTACGATTTCTTTCTTTATTATGCTGAAAAAAGTAAAGCTTTGAATTTGAATCGATCTAAACCTCACGCAAGGAGAGTATATCGATGGTGAAACTGCAAAAGTGCATATATCGGTTGCGGTGTTTGAAAATATCCGCTCCTATTTTATTTTTTAAAAGGAAACCGAAGCAACATTGTGGCTTGAAATTTTCACAGAATATTCTTCCCATAGAGAAGAAAAATATCGGAAGTGCTCAATAAATGATGTAAAGTGGTTTTCCATATGAAAAATAAAGTATGACAGGAAGTCTGGAACGCCGCAAACCGATATACGCATTCCTGCAGTTTCACCATCGTGTGGATCGCATTTAGCAAAAAGGAACCGGCGCAATTACAGTGTGGTCAAAATGTTGCTTCTTCATAATGATCGGAAAAATCTCTCAAAATAGCAAATAGATGTTGCTTCCTACCGAAAAATTATGAATTTTAAAGGAAAAATAATAATGTAAATTTTGATATAGTACACGTATTAAGTGTTTATAAAAGAAATGAGAAGTCGCACGAGTTCAAAAACACTGTAATCTCGCTGGTTCCTTTTTGCTGAATGCTGTCCATATAACAGTTCCTGGGATTGTTTGTTCATTCAGGCTATTTGTTTCTCTCCCGGGCAAACCTGACTGCCGGCCACCGAGAAAAACTGCCCGCATACACGGTAGATTGGAAAAACCGTGTCAGAAACCACGCAGATTCCGAGCTAAGAAGTAGATTTTAGACTTTTTTGGATGTGTCTAACGTGATTTTTAGGCGAATGAACCCCAAGAGTGAGTATTCAGTTGGCTGCATCTCTTGCGCGTAACAAACCCACTCATACCGCACGACATCAACCTTTTTCAGGAAATCCTACCAAATTGGAGACACGACTGGCAGTAAATGTAGGTCTCCTGGACAATGGATTTGATTGAATTTACATTTTCACATATCATTACTCATGGGACTTGATTTTTCGGCAGTTGTAAATTTTTATATTTGCAGGGAATGAAGTACACTGTTGTCACAGTGTGAGTCGTCATAAGCTAGATTTCTAAACTAGATTTCTAGATTTTCTAGATTTTCTTCATCTTCGCGACAGTGACGAGGCGCGTGGACAATCGACGTTCGATATTTCCCCATTTTAACCTATGGTAAAGAATAGCTTATTAAGGTGATTCGATGGACGCCATATGTTGTGTCAGAACGGCATGCGATATATCGCATCAATTGGTTCCGTTTTTTTAGCTACTCGTCATTTTTCTCCAATTTTGAGATCGCAATTCTGTTGTCAGGAGACTAAAGCACTCACTTACCAATTTTAACACAGAAATTCGACGTAATAAAGGCGTGTTTTTTTCAGAGAGGAAACATCGCATTCGATATACTGATATCGAAACTGCACTCGGATGCGATATGTTCTCTCTAAAAGAAACACGCCTTTATTACGTTGAAATTCTGTGTTAAAATTGCTAAATGAGTGCTTTAGTCTCCTGAAAACAGAATTGCAATCTCAAAATTGGAGAATAATGACGAGTAGCTGAAAAAATGGAGCCAATTGATGCGATATATCACATTCCGTTCTGACACAAAATATGGCGTCCATCTAATCACCATAAGTTGTTCGATGCGAACACACTGTTTATCGATATTTTTCTACGGGTTGAGATGGCAGATCGATCGATATAACGCAAAGCACGCAACGCCACTGCTTCGCGACTCTCAAGAGTTATTTTACCTCTATTGACAATGATGAGGAATGTCGACGGTTTCTTTTCTTCCTTGAAAAATCGTGTCTTTCGAGGCACGTGTTTCTGAAGTTTCAGCAGAAATTTTTTTCGTGTTCATGACTCAGTCCCCCAATTTGAGCTAGCAAATGTAATGAACAAAACACTCAGCGTTACTTAACCCAGTTTGAAAATCCTGGACAGAATATTAAACGGCAGGAAAACAAATTACTTCAACTGTGTTCCTTGAATTTAACTGGATGCATGAAATAATTGGGAGCCAAGAACAGCTCTTCAGAAGAGGCAAATGAGGCAGGCACCCGTGTTTTCTTTTTTCTTGCACATTATGTTGACACCAAACATCAATTTGACTGAATTTGAAAGAAGACGTCACTGTTTTTTGCTCATCAATAAAACATTACGCTTATTTTTTAACTTTTGGCATACGGTACTTTCGAACTGTCGCATTCAACACATCTAGAAAATATTTGAAATTTCAACTCCATTCGGACGGATTTTAAGGTCTCCACGATGAAAACTTTAACAGAATGAACACGATGTTTTTACAACACAAGTAGAACGCCAATATTTCCCATCATTTCCGCGTGATACCACATCACATACCTACTCTGCGGAGTCCGAAAGGAGGAGTTTCCTTTAAAGCGGCGTGATACCACATCGCATACCAACGCCGCTGTACCAGTAATTCCGCGCTTGATTTCAGAATGGGTAGCTTGCACGCTTGCACGCAAGATGTTCGGTTTCACCTACAAAATAATAATCATTAGAAATCCAATCACAGTGACGAACAAAATTAATAATCATTAGAAATCCAATCACAGTGATGAATCCGGGAGCAAAAAGCTCCGCTGAATTCCATTGGCCCCAGCCTCAGAATGAACGCGAGGCAGCGCACCAATCACGAGCCGCGCGCGGGCGCGAAATTCAAAACGTCCAAAACTTAGTCTCCACAGCGCCCGCCAAGTTCAATCTCGCCTAGCAGTGCTCCCGCGAAGTTCAAACTCGCATAGCGGTACTCCCGCCAATTTCTCACACAGCGCTCGCGTCGACCAATCACAGCCAAGCTCGCGGCAACGCTCTCTCACGCGACCGGTATAAATACTGGGACACTGCGCTCCATGAATTCACTTCTAAGTGATGCGCCGTCCGATCAACACCCAGTCTCCAGATCCAGCCAAGCAGCGAAGCCAGCTAATCCAGACCTAGGAAACAAAGACTCAACCAAGTTCAAGCAGCAGCCAGAAAGGAAACCCGAACCCAAGTCAAGAATCAAGTTTCTCGAGCAAGGTCAAGGAGCGAATTTGGCGAGCAAGCTGAATCAACCCATCTATAGCGATCGGAGCGGCTAATCTCTCAGGGTCATCACGAAATCAACTTTAATATTCCACTTTTGGCAGTCCTATCTAAATTCACCCAGGAAAAGTTTCAAGTCATCTCTAACTAAATTCACGTTTGTATCAAATCCTCCTACCGGAGAAGCCGATTCATATGAATCCGGAGTAAAATTAAGTGCAATAGCACATAGCAGCATTCAAAGTTTCAAGTCCTTCTGACTTTCCTGCGCAAAGCAGAAGCCGGCGCATTACGTGCCTGGTGGCCCTTCAGGTCTCCTACCCATGGTAGTAGCCGGCTCACTTTGAGCCTGGTAAAAATAAAATCACCTAGGACAGGATCCTTCTGATCAATAAAAAATAGTCTCTCACTTGAACCGCATATATTATTCCATTTTCTCTTTCTTTCCTTTCTTTTCATTCCTTCTCTCGGTACGATCACCTCCAACCTTTTAGGTCTAGCACATGTTTCTTCACCACTTTTGAGCCGTCATCCCATATTCTTTGGTCCCTCGGAAACTTATCACTTTTTGACTATACTCATTTTCTCTGGTATTTTTTTGACCCGCTCAATCCTTACATTTTTTGGTCCCTCTGGCCGGATTCGAACCTTAACGCACCTAAGCAAGCAAAATGGTAAAGAAACAACGCGGTAGACATTCACCCGAAATAAGTGAAGAGGAGAGAATGGCAGAAGCATTAGAGACTAAGCGAGCCACTATATTTTCTAGGGTACAGGCTATTGAGAAAACGTTCAAAAACGAACTTTCGGACATTAATTGTGAGCAATTCAGACCACTTTTCGATCGCTTAGCAATATTCCAGGAGAAATTCGATGCAATCCAAAATGAATTAATAAATCTTAACTCAAAACTTCCGCATGAGTTGAGAGTAAATACAGATCAAATTCAAGAAGAATTCGATGAAATCATTCTTGCAGCAGAAGTAACCTTTCTCTCAATTACACCTAAGGTCTTGCGCTATTCTACCCCAACCTCTGAGAACACTTCGGCCAAGTCTCAATCATCATCTACGGCTAATGTTAGGCTACCCAAACTTGAGTTGCCCCAGTTTTCAGGCAAATTGGAAGACTGGCGGTCTTTTTACAACCTGTTTAGCGTATCCGTGCATGATGTGAAGGAGTTAGCAAAAGTGAAAAAATTTCAATACTTGCTCACTTCCCTGAAGGGTGAGGCGCTAGATTTGGTTAAAGGGTTGGATATCACTGATTCCAACTACGATGTAGCATGGCAAATCCTGTGCCAACGTTTTCAATGCGAGCGAAGGCACATATTTCACCACTTTAATGGATTACTCAACCTCCCTGAGATTAAGGACGTTAATCAGATTCCGTCATTCCTCACCAAGTATAGGGAACACACCCAAGCTCTCGAAGGTCTAAAACATGAACTCTCTGAATATGCATCCATGTTGACAGCCGTAATTGTCCAGAAAATGTCATTTTATTTTAGAAAGCGCCTCGATGACTTTCGCGGTGCTGAGGTCAAATATCCGACCATCGAAGAAATAGTTGAATTTTTGGAAAAGGAGTGCTTGCAGCTGGACGGCACCTCCGCAAAATCAAGTGACCATAAGGCCAAACCCAACCAAACCAAGCAAGTTCACCTATCCAAAACCGAAGATACGAACCAATCTAGCGGCAAATCCTACCCACCTGCGACATGTCCACTTTGTGAAGCCGACCATATACTTTTCCGATGTGATGCCTTTCTTAAGAAATCCATAAGTGACCGCAGGGCAATGGTCAAATCCAAGAAACTATGTTTCAATGGCATGCGAGGTGGACATTCAGTGGCCTCGTGCAAGTCTAAATTTTCTTGTAAATCATGCAAAGGGCGACATAACTCTGTTTTACACGTCGATAAAACTGATGAACCCAAAAATCAAATCCTTATTGCGACGGACACAACCTCCTTAAGCTCCGAACCCATAAAAGCCGTCCACATCTCTGAATCAAAACCATATGAATCTACTTGCATTCTCGGAACCGCAGTTGTCCTAGTGAAAGACAAAAGGGGCAAGTTCCTACCCATGCGCTGTCTCATTGATAGCGGCGCCATGTCAACCTTTCTAACAGCGAGATGTGCTGAGAAGTTAGGGTTGAAAATAAGCAAAAATGCACCAGCCATATCTGGCTTGGGTAACCAAACCATAAATGATGTTAAGGGCACTGTAGAATGCGTAATCAAGTCGCGTTTCGAATCACAACCAGTCTTCACCACTACGGCAACAGTGATGACAAACATAACCTCAAACATGCCTTTGAACCCACTACCCGACTCAATGCGGAGGCCCTTGAAAGGCCTGAAACTAGCCGACCCAGAATGGACAAAACCGAGTCCAATTGACTTGCTCATAGGAGCAGATTTGTATCCGCACATTTACACCGGCCGTAAGATCATTCTAGCTGAAGACTGGCCCGTAGCTCTTGACAGTATCTACGGATGGGTCCTTACGGGAAAATTAACTTACAACGAATCACAGGATCAAATCACCGCCTTACTCACAATAAATAACCGAGACCTGGATGCAGGACTCACCAAGTTGTGGAGGACAGAAGACGTCCCTCACAAGCCGATCCAAAAACCGGACGACAACATCGCCGAGCAAATGTACGTTGAAAACCATTACCGCCAACCTGATGGCAGATACGTGGTGCCTCTACTCATGAAGGAATCTGATGTGGACCTGGGCGAGTCCTACAACTTGGCCCGGTCCAGACTGCTGAAGTTAGAACAACGCTTCCAGCGGGATCCAGAGCTGAAGAAAGCTTACCAGGAGTTTATGAAAGAGTACAAAGACCTAGGGCACATGAGCCTTGTTACCCGCGAGAATATGGGGAAGGCCAAGTGTTACATCCCGCATCACGGAGTATGGAACCTTTCAAGTGCAACAACCAAAATGCGCACTGTTTTCGATGCTTCAATGAAGACGACCAGTGGCAAGTCTCTGAACGAGTGCCAATATGCAGGCAAGAAGCTACAATCAGACATCGCCGAAATCCTAACCAGGTTTCGCCTACCCAAATATGCCTTCACCACGGATATCTGCAAAATGTACCGCCAAATACTGATAAGACCAGAGGACAGAGAGTATCAGCACATCTTATGGCGCGACGACCCTTCGCAAGACATCGAGGAATACGAGTTAAATACGGTTACGTACGGCGAGCGAGCATCCTCCTTCCTGTCTCTTAGAACCGTGAATCAACTTGAACAGGATGAAGGACACAAGTACCCAGACGCCTCCCCTATCATCAAAAAGCGAATTTTTGTCGATGACATCTTGGCCGGAGCGGACTCAATCAGTAAGGCCAAAAATTGCGTGAAGCAATTAACTGGGATAGCTGGGGAGTGCAAATTTGAGCTGAAAAAATGGTCCACCAACGAACCCGAGATTCTTGAAGGGTTGCCAAACTCTAGCATCCTAGAAACGCCGTTGAATTTCTCAGACGGGGAAGGAGCCGTCTCCGCCTTGGGCCTCCAGTGGCAACCTGTACCAGATACATTTTCCTACAAATTGGACCGCCTACCCGTAGTTTTTACAAAACGAGGTATTCTCTCTTTAATATTCCGAATTTTTGACCCGCTCGGATTGATAACACCCATAGTATTAATGGCAAAGCAGTTCATACAGCAAATTTGGCTCCTTGGACTAGATTGGGACGCGCAAGTACCTGAATGCATTAAAACCTCGTGGGATAAATTTGCCGCCAATCTATCTGACATAACCCGCATAAAAATTCCCCGTCACGTCTCCTTATTAGACGCCACTAACTTTGATTTGGTAGCATTTTGTGACGGCAGCAAGAAGGGATACGGAGCCACTGTATACCTCAGGGTCGAAGACATTCATGGCAGAGTCAAGGTAAACCTACTGCTTGCCAAAAGCAGAGTAGCGCCCCTGAAGGTCCTGAGCATACCACGCCTAGAGCTATCCGGGGCAGTGCTAATGACTGATTTACTTGAGTTCTCCTTGCAAGCTTGCGATGACATCAAAATCAGGAGCAAATTTGCCTTCACAGACTCAACCGTCGTCCTCGACTGGCTCCGCACTCCGCCTCATCGATTAAAGGTATTTGAAGCAAACCGGATCGTAAAAATTCTAGAAACACTAAATCCTCAAGATTGGAGTCACGTGAAATCAAAGGAGAACCCCGCTGATTTAGCGTCCCGCGGCTGCGAAACCGAAAAATTGATCGATAATGAACTCTGGTGGCACGGTCCAGAATGGTTGAAACTTCCAATTGAAAGCTGGCCAAAAGGTAATGAACCCATCCCTAGCACTCAAGAAGGATTGAAAGACATAGTAGATGAACCCGTAGTTCTTGTTCAAACTAGGAAGGAAACATGGAACCAGAACCTGTTGGAATCACACTCAAAATTAACCCGTTTAATTAGAGTTACAGCGTGGATCTTTCGATTTATTCACAACGCCAGACCGAAAAATCGCACTAAGCTCAAGTCACCATTATCTCCGGACGAGTTCAAGGCAGCCCGGAACTATTGGATCAAGTATACTCAACAATCAAATTTTAAATCCGAAATTCACGCCTTGAAAAATTCCAAGGATACCCCTCCAAACCTCATATCAC